>NW_027642275.1:177500-182500 GCF_032717465.1 Coenobita brevimanus | reverse complement strand
ACTTTATCACTAAACACCTGTGACTTTAGAGTATGGTAACAGAAAATAAAATAATCGTGTAGACGTGATGTACTGATGCACTCTCTCCACGGAGTCTACCTCTGACGTACTGTTTATTGCTTGTTCGTCACAATGCTTCAAAGATTGATGAGCCTCTCGCTCGGACATGACGGCTGACTGAACCTTTATCCTTGTCTTGTACCCCTGACCTCTTACTGAATGCTATAAAAAAAACGAATTACTTCATCCTAACCTAACTCAGAGTTTAATGACAGAGATGATCTGCTCGCTTGACTTCCCCGCGCACCTTTTGTGACACCACAGATTAAGTCGGGGTGGGCTTCCTATTCAGAGAAAGCAGTAATATGGATGGGTAACTGCGAACAATTAGTCAGTCACTGTCCGCTGACTCTTCCTGCTTGGATTCCAGCGACAACGTTCCCGAGTTCGTAAGGGTTTGTATAGAATGGTAAATTCAAAATCTAAATAAAGAAATAAGATAATCTGCTGATTTTTTCCTTTAATCTTGCTAACAGACAGGCAGGCAGACAAAGGCAGACAGGAAGGCAGACAGGCAGGCAGGCAGGCAGGAAGGGAGGCAGACATGTAGGCAGGCGGTCAGGCAGGCAGACTGACTGATAGACAGATATATAAACCTGGCCAAATACACAGCTTCATCGGGCTTTCTCGGATGGTTGTAATATCACCCCTTCTGGCAGAAAAAAAAAAACGATTTTTTTTTTTGTCGCATTTCTCATTACCCATTTTTTTTTAGCCTTACTCGTACCAGATTACGTTAGTTAACAATGATCTGATTATTTGGGGATTAATAAAGCTTTAGTTTCATTTTCTATATGAAGGAAAAAGGCAGTGAAAATATCAACAGTACCCCCATTAGTCTAATACCACAGCCTTCTCCCATTCGCCTCTGTCTACGTTTTTTCCTTTAACCATTCTTTTCCCCAAATGGAGAGTTGTGGCAGACTCCTGTATTCCATAAACTAGCATGTTATTCGCTCTACGTACAGAGTATTATGCGAAAATCTTGCACGTCACTGGCCACGAGATTTTAGGTAGAGAGATTTTGAAGTGATGTAGGGGCTGGGAACTCTCTATCTTGACTGCTTTTGGGCTGGGAGTTTACTGTTAGTAGTAGTAGTAGTAGTAGTAGTAGCAGTAGTAGTAGTAGTAGTAGTAGCAGTAGTAGTAGTAGTAGTAGTAGTAGTAGTAGCAGTAGTAGTAGTAGTAGTAGTAGTAGCAGTAGTAGTAGTAGCAGTAGTAGTAGTAGTAGTAGTAGTAGTAGTAGTAGCAGCAGTAGTAGTAGTAGTTTGAGAGATCAGCATTCTAGATTTCATTGACGAATAGTATGGAACCTTCAGGCTAGAAATGTCCGGTAGAGTTACGACATGTGAGCAGTGTCTGACTTGGTAGGTTCCTTTGAATTCAATAGACATTTTGAGCATTATCTCAGCTGTCGGTGTCAATGCACTTCAAAACTATCTCATTATCCAACCAGATTTTCATATAGTAACTTGTCTTAAGGATACTACTGTGTTTGGAGCCTCCATGACTAACACAGATAGTGGAGTACCAACTTATCCAGTACTCCAATGCTAGGGAGGCCATGTGGGGTGCTTTTGGTCATGCCTGAGTTCGCTGGCTTTTCTTTGGTTTGTTCTTAAATTCTGGTGGCCTCAGTTCACCCAATATGTACTCAGAGCATTTTCACAGGATGCTTATCTAATTAGACTTGTTATTTACGGCTAATGTTTAAGGCTGTTAATATAAAAAGAGGGTAATCACACAAGATAACAGTTATTTATCTGAAGACATAATCAGGTTAGGAAAGAAACTCAAACATTCCTGTATTTCACGCTTATATGTATCGACATCTACACTTCGTGGCTTTGCAAAAGATGAATTTATGTCGTTTCGAAGACTGGTGAGTAGAGAGGGACTGGCGGGGATGTGTGGTGGTGTGGGGCGGGATATGGTGACACACTGCAGTAAAGACATGCCACATAGCTCTCTGTTGGCTGCTCCTGTTACTGGCCGCTCGTCACCCCTGCGAAAGGAATAATATCTTAGTTAACCTTCACTGCCACAGATCTTTCGTAGGTTAAATAAAATCGTCTTGAGATAGTAAGAATAAAATAAAAAAACGTGATCTAGCATTAATTGGGTTAGTAATCGTAACACAACCAGGGTCCTCTGTATCATATTCTACTGCAAGTGACTTTGGGGACTTTGTGAGGTGTGGCTGTGTGGAAGTGTAGCAATGTGCAGGGGTGTGTGTCTCACAAATTTTTCATTCATTCATTGCCAGACGCCATGTATCCCAAACGGGGTGGCCAAGGGCTTAGACTTAATTGTTTACAGGGAGGGGCACTAATCCTCCACCAACCCCACTTGACACGTAGGGATAAAAATATTAAACAAAGCATTAGCCTTCAACCAAGCATATCCCAGACAAGAAAACAGCTACACACATTCACTGATACGAAGGTTACGGCTAGAACATCGCCCCCTTCCCAGTATAATCGACGAACAATACCAAAACTGCAAACACTGCAACGCAAACTCTCCTTTTCCCCTACTACATTATCTACTAAAATGCCCTGCAACCGAACTACTCAGAGCGGCAGAATCTACCCCAACCCACACATCCCACCCACTGAACCCTCCGCCACCCTCCCCCCTCGTCACGTCTTACAGCTGTCTATCTATTGCCAGACGCCTTCATCCCATACGGGGTGGCCACAAACAAATCGCCTCCACGACCGCCCTGTTCCCCGCCATTTCACTGTCCTGCTCCCAACTCACACACCCCTCTCTCTCAGATACCTCTCCACTCCATCCCTTCATCTCATCTTTGGCCTCCCCCTCCCTCTCTCCCCCTCCACCTCACTCACATACACTCTCCTCGTCAGTCTCTCACTCTCCATCCTCTCCACATGGCCAAACCACCTCAGTGTGTCGTAGATGCTGCACCTAAATAACGCTCACCCCTTTAATACTCCAATTCTAATCTTTCTATTTTCCCTCTTCTTACTACCTCCTGTCCAACCACACACACCGACAGGGCCATAATCAAGGCTCGGTCTCCTCTATAGGCGGAGATAATCTATAAACAACAACAACAACAACAACAAGTCAGGCCCTCGCTCCTTCACCAGGCGGCCAGGAATAGGTTTGGCCAGTAACTCTCTCTCTCTCTCTCTCTCTCTCTCTCTCTCTCTCTCTACTGTACCTATCTGTCTATCTATATCATCGTCATCATCATCATCATCATCATCATACCCCCTTATCCACCTCTCTCTCTCTCTCTCTCTCTCTATCTATCCATCTATCTATCTACCTTTTATTTATATCATCATCATCATCATCATCATACCCCGTTATCCACCTCTCTCTCTCTCTCTCTCTCTCTCTCTCTCTCTCTGATTTTTGCTGTTGGCTAATGATGTGAAACCGCGGCTGGGACACGTTTGAATTACCCGGGTGTTTAGGCTTGTGCTGGGGGTGGTGGCAGTACGGAAAGCTGCTGGTGGTGGTGGTGGTGGTGGTGGTGGAGGAAGGCAAAGGTAATGGTAGTGGTGGTTTTGGTAGGGGTAGTAAGGAATGAAGGTAGCTGTGGCAGTGACTGTGGTGGCAGATGGGGCAGCCAGAGGGAGGGGGAGGCCAAGGATGAGATGGAGGGATGGAGTGGAGAGGTATATGAGAGAGGGGGGTGTGAGCTGGGACCAGGGCAGTGAAATGGTGGGGGAAAGGGCGACATGGAGGCGATTTGTTTGTGGCCACCTCTTACGGAATTAAGGCTTCTGGCAATAGATAGATAGATGAACAGATAGACCGTCAGATGTAAACAAACAGTACAGTGGGGGTGGTAGGGAGGAAAGGACAGCGGTCAGTTGCAATTTCACGCCATAGATATTCGATGCCGTTTTTTTTTTCTTTTGCTTCGGCCATTTAACTTTGTGTGTGTGTGTGTGTGTGTGTGTGTGTGTGTGTGTGTGTGTAGATGACAGTGGTAGGGAATGAAGAAGGTTGAAGTGGCTTTGGATGTGGTGGTTGTGTAAAAGAAACGTAGTGTGTGTGTGTGTGTGTGTGTGTGTGTGTGTGTGTGTGTGGCTAAATATGGTTGATCTGTTTTAAGGTGTTTGTAATTCATCCCTAATAAAAAAAAAAAACTCCAATCCCCCCCCCTCTCTCTGTCATTGGTCCTCTCCCGACTTCCTCCTCTTTCCACTTCTCTCTTTATTACCTCTCTTCCTCCTCCATCCCTCTCTCGTACCCTTTCCTGTCCTAGGTCATTCCCTTCTCTGCCCTTCAAATCAATCAACCTCCCCGCTGGCAAACATCGTCTACCCCCCCCCGCGGTAGAGAAGCGACTGAGTGTCTGTCAACGCATCGCATCGTCCAATGATCAATCGTCATCGCCGCGTGAGGGCAGCACCTTACAATGTCACCTCCATCACATTGCCTGCCTGTCATCGCCGCGTGAGGGCAGCACCTTACAATGTCACCTCCATCACATTGCCTGCCTGTCATCGCCGCACGAGGCACTAAACAGACACATACCCTAAAGAAAAATACAAACGTTAAGGCCTATAGCTTCTATTTGGATCAGAAACAGACAAGATTTTATTCAGGATTAATGAAGAGACTAAATTCTTATGGAAGAGGTGTTGCAAAGCCTCTACTACTTAGTATGAGGCTGGCAGGTGCCGTCCCTGGCTCAATTACATCCCACACCGGTAATACACCCTCCCTCCCGGCGTTAGGGAGGCAAACTGAGGTTCCGGGTTCGTGGGAGAATCATATGATGAATAGAAAACATGCTAAATACAGCAAACAGAAGAAATTTGCCCAATTATTTCCAAATTAACATAGCAAATTCACAAACTTCCTTCCTAATATGAATTCTACAACCAGTCAGAGTCCTCACTGTACTAAGATTTTATGCCTTGTCAATCACATATATATGTAAAAAAATGTTT
>NW_027642275.1:137500-160000 GCF_032717465.1 Coenobita brevimanus | reverse complement strand
TCATTATTATTATTATTATTATTATTATAATTTTTATCATAATAATCATTCTCATTATTATTATTATTATTATTATTATTATTATTATCACCATCACCATCATCATCATTATTATTATTATTATTATTATTATTATTATCACCATCATCATCATCATCATTATTATTATTATTATTATTATTATTATTATTATCATTTGTATCATCATCATCATCATCATTATTATTATTATTATTATTATTATGATCATCATCATCATCATCATCATTATTATTATTATTATTATTATTATCATTTGTATCATCATCATCATTCTCATTATTATTATTATTATTATTATTATTATTATTATTATTATCATTTGTATCATCATCTTCATTATTATTATTATTATTATTATTATTATTATTATTATTATTACTGTTTGGTGAGTGAAGGTCGCAAGGTGGGTTTGGTTATTAATTGTGGAAAAACTGAAATAATCAATATGAATATGGAAAATGCGCAGGAATGTGTAATTGGAGGTATGGTTGTAAAGCAAGTTGATAGGTTTAAATATTTAGGTACTTATTTAACCAAGGATGGTTCTTTGAACTATGAATTCGAGGAAAGGTTAAAGAAGGCTAATCAGGCAATGGGAATGCTTAAAAATATTTGGAATAATAACAATTTCTCTGTGCATACAAAAATCAAACTTTATAAGATAATGGTTAGGAGTATCTTAATTTATGGACACGAGTCTTGGTACAGCACAGTGACTATGGAAAATAAATTCTTGGTGTTTGAAAACAAAGCACTTAGAAGAATATTAGGAGTTAAGTGGTGGGAAAGGATACCAAATAGTAGAATTAGAGAAATAACGGGAGTGCAGCCGGTCGATGAATATGTTAGGTTCTCACGATGGAAGTGGCTAGGACATGTGTATAGGAGACAGGGAATAGTACGAGGTACACCAGGGTGGGTGGCACTTGGTAGGAGAGGTAGAGGAAGGCCAAAAGAGACGTGGGTGAGGACAATGAGACGGGAAGCTGGAGATGAGTGTTGGGGAGATCTTGAGGAGTTAGCACAAGATAGGATGTGGTGGTGTGAGTTCATCGAGGCCCTATGCATCCCCGAGGGTGCCACAGGAAATGATTGATTGTTCAGTGTGTGCGTGTTCAGTGTGTGCGTGTTTATTGTGTGCGTTCTCAGTGTGTGCGTACTTACTGTATGCGTGGTGTGTGCGCGTATTTACTGTGTGCGAATACCAGTGTGTAACTCAAACTGTACGCATGTTTTTAAGAGTGAAGGTATGAAAAAAGTTAATGATGATGATGATGATGATGATGATGATGATGATGACGGCTACGATGGTGGCTGTGGTGGTGGTGATGGTGTGGTAATTTTGATGATGATGATGATGATGATGATAATTTTTTCTAGTTCTTTTTAATCCGGAAACGTTTATGTTATCAAGGAGGATTCTGTACTCTACTCCTTTCACCTTAACTTGGCCCATTTTTTCGTCCGTTTGCAGCTTTTCACGTGTCGCAGTTGCGTCTTTGAAACAGCACTTTTTCGTGACTAGCATAATATTCTATTGTTACAACTCAGCATTCGAGATAAAGAGATTGCAATTTAGGCCAAGTTAGAGTAAAATGAGTATAGTGAAGGGGATGGGATGGAGGGATGGAGTAGAGAGGTATAAGAGACAGGCGGGTGTACGTTGGGGGAGGGCAGCGAAATGGCAGTGTATAGGGCGACATGGAGGCGATTTGTTTGTGGCCACCCCTTACGGGTTTAAGGCGTCTGGCTATAGATATCTAGACAATTAGGGCTATAGATATAGGTGACGATACACTACTATTAAAATTACATCCATTTCCCTTATTTTCTACAATTTCTTTGGCCTACAACGCTTCCTGGCTGACCGTAAGATATCCCCGTGTCCTAATTTAGTCACCTTAATGGCAAAAACAGCAAAACCCAACACTTGCAGCAAGAGAAGCCTACACACCATCACTTCCCCCTAACCAGCAAAACGACGTCTATTGCCCTCATCTGTTGAATCTATTTGACCTATGACACTTCCTGGTTGGCAGCAAGATACCTCTGTGTCCTATCTGAATCATCTTAATGGCAAAAACAGCGAAATTTAACCCCAAAACAGTAAAATTTAACACTTACAGCAGGAGACGGAGCCAACGCAGCCTCACCCTCTTATCGTCCGAGTACCACTGACTGACCAATGGAATGCCATGCTTGTTCAGCCCAGAAACTCGTGTGAAACTTTACCCAACTACATTTACAACCACTAGAGGGCACGGAGACCCTCTCATCTTCAGAGTAACTCTAGTATTTTATTCTAGCTAATTCAAGAGGCTATTATGCACCTGTGAGCTATTTATAAATGTCTGAGAGCGTTCATGCTGTAAATATTAACCCTCCTATGATCGTGACAACTCTAGTACTTTTCTTTTATTAGACTCCAGACGATTTTATTCAGTTGGGGATGGGTCTTAGGAGGCTGAGTGCATAAGAGAAAACCGTCGTAGAGGAAGCATCAGGGACCGTAGCAAACAAAGTCAGAAATTATACTTAGATGTTTACCATACTCTATTCACTTTCACTTTGCCTAATATTGCCATCTCCTCACCGTAAATACTGAGCTATAAGGATACATTAACACTAGAATATAGAACAATACTCTCTTTTCCCTAAATGGATCTAAAATTACCATCTCTCCATCTTGAATGCTGAGTTGTAACAATACATGAACACCAAAATATGATGCTAGTCACGAAGGAGTGCTATATGAAGGATGTAGAGCCATACCATTGTCATTTCCTGGCACTGGGCTACGTGAAATGAGTAAAATGACCTACACAAGGATGGAAATCTGGCCCGTGTTAGAGGAAGACCGGTATAGTCACGAAAGGGTGTTATGGAATGAATATAGAATTTCACTTTAACTTGGCCTAAAATTGCCATCTCTCCATCTTGAATGCTGAGCTGTAACAAGAGCCTGACATTAGAATATGATGCTAGTCACGAAAAAGTGCTGTTGGACATATGTAGAGCCGTGTTATCGTCTTCTTCTGCCTGTAATTATTCTATGAGAAATAAGCAGCAAATATAAGATCTCAGCCATGTTAAGTCTGATAAGCTATACAGTATATAAACTTAATGGAACGCTCTGATAAAAATTACAGCTATAAACTCATTCTACAACTCCCTAGCACCTCTTTCTTAGCTATTTATTTTGCTTATTACACCTTGCTCTCCTACTGTGCTGTATAAATACTTCAAGCTTTACCATAATCTGCATAAAAAACGTACAAAAGGATGTTAATCAGCCTTGTCCAAAAATATATCGCTAAGGAAGTCTTTGGTTGACTAGTGGGAGGTGCCTGTGTGTTACCATGGCAACCTCTCACACCACCAGTTACATACACACATTTTCCCACCAGCAAGTTCCATTAGAGAGTATTGTGTGTGTGTGTGTGTGTGTGTGTGTGTGTGTGTGTGTGTGTGTGTGTGTGTGTACAGTCATGCGTGTGTCTGCACATCTCACCGCAATGCTCCGCCAACACCCACAACACTTTTCTCCTTAATTTCTTACCACAGAGACCTCTTACATTCCTGGATCTTTTCAAAAACTTGGTTCGACGTCGTTCTTATATATTATGAAGGAAAAAAAGGTAACTGTTGATATAAATGTTCGTACAAAAACATTATATATAAACTGCGGGAGATATATTCTTTTCACTTTCACTTGGCCCAGATTTTCGTTCTTTTGCAGCTGATTTCACGTAGTTCAGTGGCAGAAAGTACAATGCTATGGCTCTACAACCTTGCCTCAGCACATCTTCGTGACCAGCATCATCTTCCAGTGTTCATCTATTGCTACAACTCAGCATTCAGGACGGAAATAGGGGAGTTTTAGGCCAAGTTAGAGTAAAAAGAGTATAGTGGACAATATTCATAGTCTTGCCTTGGTTAGAGTGTGGCTTGGTTAGAGTGTGTTACACACACACACACACACACACACACACACACACACACTCCTTTCCCCACCATCAAATCCTACCTTAGAATACTTGTGTGCGCGCGCGCGTGTGTGTGTGTGTGTGTGTGTGTGTGTGTGTGTGTGTGTGTGTGTGTGTGTGTGTGTGTGTGTGTGTGTGCAATTTTATCAGTGTGACGTGTGCGTGTGTGTAGCCATGTGAGTATATTTCACGTACATGTGTAGGTGTGTAAGTATAAACAGTCTTATCAGTATGACGTGTGTGCGTGTGTGTATGTGACGTACATGTGTAGGTGTGTATGTGCGTGTGTTTGACGTATATGTGTTGGTGTCTATGCGTGTGTATGTACTGTACGTGTATGCTTCGTGATGTGTGTGTGTATGTATGTATATATGTATGTAGTGTGTGCACATTTGTGATATATGTATGTAGATGTGTGTGTGTGTGTGTGTGTGTGTGTGTGTGTGTGTGTGTGTGTGTGTGTGTGTGTGTGTGTGAAGTGTGCGTGTATATATGAAGTATTTGCGTGTGTGTATGAAGTGTGTGCGTGTATATGAAGTGTGTGCGTGTGTATGAAGTGTGTGCGTGTGTGTATGTTGTGTGTGCGTGTGTATGTATGTATGTACGTATGTAGGTGTATACACGTTATCTATTGCTCTATATTTTCATACAATTAGGCACTTGAGAGAGAGAGAGAGAGAGAGAGAGAGAGAGGAAGGCCGTTTTCTGTGTGTGTGTGTGTGTGTGTGTGTGTGTGTGTGTGTGTACGTTTTTGAATAGTCATCCATCCAGGGAGAGAGAGAGAGAGAGAGAGAGAGAGAGAGAGAGAGAGAGAGAGAGAGAGAGAGAGAGACAGACAGACAGACAGACAGACAGACAGAGGAAGGCCTTTGACTGTGTGTGTGTGTGTGCATCAGTACTGAGGCTGGGCAGTTACAGGTAACTGAAGAACGTGGGCAAGTAGGTAGGCAAGAATAAACGTAAGTAGGTAGGTAAGTAGGTAGATAAGGAGGTAGGCAAAGTAGGTAGGTATTTAGATAGGTAGGTAGGTAGGTAGGTAGATTGGTAGGTAGGTAGACAGAGAAATAGGTGGATAGGTAAGTAGGTTGGTAGGTAGGTAAGTAGGTTGGTAGGTAGGTAGGCAGGTCGGTAGGTAGGCAAGAGTAAAGTAGGTAGATAGATCAGAAGGGCTGGGGACGCGCCAGACGAGAGAATATAATACGTCAGGCGCGTCCCCAGCCCGTCTCTTCTGGCCTCTCGTCCCCAGCCACTCTGTTTGTCTGTCTGTCTGTATGTCTGTCTCTTTCTGTCCGTCTGTCTGTTTCTGTCTATCTGTCTGTCTGTCTGTCTCTCTCTCTCTCTCTCTCTCTCTCTCTCTCTCTCTTTTGTCTGTCTGTCTCTGTCTCTGTCTTTCTCTGTCTCTCTGTCTCGTTCTGTCTGCCTCTCTGTCTGTCTCTCTGTCTCTGTCTCTCTCTTTCTCTGTCTGTCTCTGTCTTTCCCTCAGTCTCTGTCTCTCTGTCTCTGCCTGTCTGTCTCTCTCTCGGTCTGTCTGTCTGTCTGTCTGCCTGTGTCTCTCTCTCTCTCTCTCTCTCTCTCTCTCTCTCTCTCTCTCTCTCTCTCCCACGTGTCTTCACTGCCTGGGCTTCTCTATGAAGGGTGGAATCACCAGAGTACGGGTGGATAGGGTTAGATGTACAGCTTAGAAGGTCAGTGATGAATTAAAGGAAGAGAGTTGGTGATAGGACAGAGCCCTGAGGAACACCACTGTTGATGGATCTAGGAGAAGAACGATGGCCGTCTACAACAGCGGCTATAGAACGACCAGAAAGGAAGCTATAGATGAAGGCACAGAGAGAAGGATAGACCCCGCAAGAGGGCAGTTTGGAAATTAAAGATTTATGCCAGACTCGATCGAAAGCCTTTGAGAGGTCAAGTGCAGTGGCAAAGCTTTCGCCAAAGTCCCGAAAGGAGGATGACCAGGAATCTGAAAGGTATGTAAGAAGATCGTCAGTGGAGCTTCCCTGACGGAACCCATACTGACGATCAGAAAGAAGGTTGTGATAGGAAAGATGCTTTAAAAATTTTCTGTTAAGAATTGACTCGAAAACTTTTGAGACACAGGATGTTAAAGCAATTGGACGATAGTTAGAGGGTTGGGAATGGTCACCCTTCTTTGGGACTGGCTGAATGAGAGCAAACTTCAAGCAAGAATGAATGGTAGTTGATAGATAAAAGTGAAAGAGTTTACCTAGGCAGGGTGTGTGTGTGTGTGTGTGTGTGTGTGTGTGTGTGTGTGTGTGTGTGTGTGTGTGTGTGTGTGTGTGTGTGTGTGTGTGTGTGTGTGTCAGTATGAAGTGTACAATGTGTGTTAGAGTGAAGTGTGGCAGTGTGAAGTTTCCTATCTATCTATCTATCTATCTATCCATCCACCCATCTATCTATCTATCTATCTATCTATTGATCTCTCTACATGTCCACGTATCTATCCACCCATCCCTCCATCCCTACAGCCATCTATTTATTTATCCATCTATCTATCAGTCTATCATCCATCCATCCATCCATCTATCTATCTATCTATCTATCTATCTATCTAATCTAACAGACGAAATATTACCTAGCTTTTAACGCAGGTAAGTGATGGCTGACTAGGTTACTGACTGGCTTACTGACTGGCTGGCTGACTGCCTTCCCCCTGACTTTCTTCATGGCTTGCTGTGGAATTCCTTCAGTTTCTTACGTCTATCTGTCGACAAGAATCATCATCATCATCATCATCACCATCATCATCATCATCATCATCATCATCATCATCACCATCACCATCATCATCAACATTATCATCGTCATCGCCATCATCATCATCATCATCATCATCATCATCATCATCATCAATATCATCATCATTGTCTTCATTACTATTGTTATTATTATTATTATTTTTTGTATTATTATTTTTATTATTATTATTATTATTATTAACATTATAATTATTATTATTATCATTATTATTATTATTATTATTATGATGATGATGTTGATGATGGTAGTGAAGCATGTGTAAGGGTAAATGGGCATCTGAGTGAATGGTTCACGATCGGTGTGGGCGTGGGACAAGGTTGTGTGATGTCCCCATGATTGTTCAATATATATATGGATGGGGTGATGAGAGAAGTAAAAACACGAGTAATGGAGAGAGGGATGGCGTTGGTAATGAATGGTGATGGATGGAATATCTCCAATTTGTTGTATGCTGATGATGCAGTACTGCTTGCAAGTACCTGACAAGAACTTCGTAGGCTAGTACAGAGCTTTGCTGATGTCTGTGAGAGTCGTGCCTTTAGAATAAATGTGGAAAAGAGTAAAGTGATGGTTAATGAGAGAGAAGGTGACTCCCAGTGTGATGTTACAGTGAATGAAGAGAGACTGGAACTGGTGAGAGAGTTCAAATACCTGGGTACAGTGATAGAAAAGAGAGGAAAATGTACAAAAGAAGTAGAAGGTAGAGTAACACAAGGAAGGAAAGTAGCTGGTGCTATGAAGGCCTTGATAAGAAACAGACTTGAGTGTTGCAGGTGCACGAGGCTTACATGAAGGACGGTTAGTGCCAAGAGTGTTAGTGCAAACTTTAACATATCGATGTGAGACTATGGCGTGGCATGAAAATGAAAAGTCGAGAGTAAGAGCAGTGGAGATGCGACTGGTGAGGAATGTATGTGGAGTACAGAGGGTGGATAGGATACGAAATAATGTGACTCGTGAAAGATGTGGAGTGAGGAAGTTGGTGACTCCAGAATCGAAGAGAGTATACTGAGATGGTATGGTCATGTGGAGAGAATGGATAACAATAGAGTGGTGGAAAAGGTATATCTGAGCGAATTTGAAGGAGAGAGGAGGCGAGGTAGGCCAAGGAGAAGGTGGAGAGATATGGTGGATGAGTGTGTGAGAAAGAGATGTATAGAAGTCGGTGAGGCTAAGGGACGGACAAGAGATCGAGCTGGCTGGATGAATGTTGTACGGAGCACATAACCAGGGATTTGGCAGCCGTTTTTAACGTGACAGCGTCCGGATTTACTATATCAGATGGGTATATGAGAAGCTACAGAACGAGGTGAAAGTTTTTGTTTTGTTTTGTTTTGTTTTTTTGCTTCTCTGATGGAGTCAGGATTCCGGGGCTTGAATGATGAGTGAATGGAAGCGTGGCTCATTGAACTGGGCATACCTAGGCTTTCTGGACGTTGTTACTCCTCACCCTTCCCTAGGGTGGGAAAGGAGGTCCGGATGACGATGATGATGATGATGTTGGAGCAAGCTGTGTGGCTAGAGTGAGGAGTGGTTGGAAGAAGTTCAGGGAGCTGTTGCCTTTCCTGACATTGAGAGGGCTCTCCCTCCGTGCTAAGAGATCTTTGTATGCAGCATGTGTTAGGAGTGTAATGCTGTATGGTTGTGAGACTTGGGCAGTAAAGGAAGAGGATATTCGCAGGCTCAAATGTACAGAAATGACAATGATTAGGTGGATGTGTAGAGCGTCCCTGAGTGCAAGGCCTGGGGGGGCTGGGTTTACGATGGAAGAGTCGAGAGGTAGGATGTGACTGGAATGTACTGGCATTGTGATGAGAAGGGGTAGATTGAGTTGGTTTGGGAGGAAGGATGGGACTGAAGTGTATTGGTGTTGTGATGAGGGGTTGATTCAGATGGTTTGGGAGGAAGGATGGGACTGGAGTGTATTGGTGTTGTGATGAGGAGGGGTAGATTGAGATGGTTTGGGAGGAAGGATGGGACTGGAGTGTATTGGTGCTGTGATGAGGAGGGGTAGATTGAGATGGTTTGGGAGGAAGGATGGGACTGGAGTGTATTGGTGTTGTGATGAGGAGGGGTAGATTGAGATGGTTTGGGAGGAAGGATGGGACTGGAGTGTATTGGTGCTGTGATGAGGAGGGGTAGATTGAGATGGTTTGGGAGGAAGGATGGGACTGGAGTGTATTGGTGCTGTGATGAGGAGGGGTAGATTGAGATGGTTTGGGAGGAAGGATGGGACTGGAGTGTATTGGTGCTGTGATGAGGAGGGGTAGATTGAGATGGTTTGGGAGGAAGGATGGGACTGGAGTGTATTGGTGCTGTGATGAGGAGGGGTTGATTCAGATGGTTTGGGAGGAAGAATGGGACTGGAGTGTATTGGTGTTGTGATGAGGAGGGGTTGATTGAGATGGTTTGGGAGGAAGGATGGGACTGGAGTGTATTTGTGTTGTGATGAGGAGGGATAGACTGGGATGGTTTGGGAGGAAGGATGGGACTGGAGTGTATTGGTGCTGTGATGAGGAAGGGTAGACTGAGATGGTTTGGGCATGTGGAGAGGACGGGGGATGACTATTGGGTGCAGAAAGTGAAAAGTGTTAATGCTGGGGGTTGGGTTGCGAGAGACAGACCGAAAAAGACCTGAGACGAGATCATAATGGATTGAACAGGGAGGCTGCCAGAGATCGAGCAGCATGGAGAACCGCCATTAGGTGACTAAGGCTGACGCATGCATGTTGGAGCCTTTATAAACGAAACGAAACGAAAAGAAAATATGAAACGAAATGATTATCGTATTTATTGCCCATTCTCCATCATCACTGCTGAGATATAACAATAGATTAACACTGGAATACGATGCTAGTCACGTAGAAGAGCTATGTAAGAGGAGCCGAAGCATTGCCTTATTCTGCCACTTAGCTACGTGAAATAAACTCTCATATGATGCTAGTCACGAAGAAGTGCTTTGCCAAAAACAGCTTCCATGTCATCTTGTCCTTCAGCATCAGTCTGTCTTCCCTCCTGCTCACACTTTCCTCTTTCTTCTCACCACCACATCCCTCCACCTCTTCCTCGGCCTCCCTCTCCCTTTCTCACGCTGCACTTCACTCACATACAATCTCCTAGTCAGTCTCTCAATCTCCATTATCTCCACATGGCCAAATTATCTCAGGGTACTTCTCCCAACACTTTCAATCACATCCACATCAATACCACAACGCTCCTTCACTTCCTCATATGTTCGTCTGTCTCTCCACGTAACTCCACATCCACATTAACACCATAACTCTCCTTTACTTCCTCATTTGTCTGTCTGTCCCTCCATGCAACTCCAAATCCACATCAACACCACTACAACCTTCCACTTCCTCATTGTCTCTCTATTTCTGTTAACTCCCCATCCACATCAGCACCACAACTCTTCTTTACTTCTTCATTTGTCTGTCTGCCTCTCCACGTAACTCCACATCCACATCAACGCAACGCTTTTTCACTTTCTCATTTGTCTGTTCGTCTCTCCACGCAACTCTACATCCACATCAACAAAACAACGCTCCATTACTTCCTCATTTGTCTGTCTGTCTCCAATAACTCAATATCCACATCAACAACTCAACGCTACTCCTTTGTCTGTCTGTCTCTTCACGTAACTCCACATCCACATCAACACCACAACGCTCCTTTACTTCCTTATTTGTCTCAGCGTTACCGTAAAATACACAATGAAAGAAAACGTAATTTGTTGAACAAATGTTATGGTATACTCGTGTATTATGAGTATAGCAGGTGTACTATGAATCATGAAATAAAACATATCCTGATTGGAGTGTATTAAAGTTAAATGATTAAAATACCCAAATAAATCTTCAGTAAATGCTAAAATGTAATTAATTAAGCGACATAAAGACATAAGTTTAACTACACACGACAAATTATAAAAAGAGACTAACCATGTACCTAATACATTCGATAGTCTATCCCTGCACGATAAAAGAGTGTATGTGAGTGAAGTGAAGGAGGGGAGAGGAGGGGGAGATCGAGGATGAGATAGAGGGATGGAGTAGAGAGGCGTATGAGAGAGGGAGGTGTAAGTTGGGGGGATGGAGAGTGAGAGGCTAAGCACGAATTGATTACATTCGTTTATAATTTCTAATCGTGAAGTGATGCTGGCCATCATACTATGCCAAACTCATTCACTGTTCACCTACACACGATTTGCGGCGAGAATTGCTTTTGTCGTTCCTGAACACTTTTAATATGACCGCAATTGTTTAGCATTTGCCTTGTTAATAATTTCCCAAGTAATAAGGCAGCAGAAAGTGAGATGTGTGAACATTAGGGTTAGGGTTGCGAGAAGCAGACAGAAGAAAGCCTGGGGTAGGTCAATGAGTGTGACCTCAGGGATAAGGGACTGGATAGGGAGGCTGCCAGAGATCAAGCATCATGGAGAGCCGCCATTATGTGATCAAGGCCGATGCATGCAAGCAGGATGGAGCCTTTATAAACGAAACAAGACGAAAAACGAAGCTATGATAGCACAGTACAGCTGGCCTGGACATGGCACTTATACTGTAGTTGCCACACAGCAATAAAAGTGATTTTGTTCCCACCAAACACTATCAGTCTGATGTAGCCATTCAGTCAGGAGATCATTCCAACACACTTCTCACTTTCTACACCCATCTGTCATTCTCCACCCCCCCCAAATGCCCAAACCATCTCAGTCCACCCCTCCTCATCACAATACCAGTACATTCCAGGGTGTTTACTGTGCACGGCCATGTAAGGCAATGCACACACGGGGCTGGAGGTGGCTGGGTTGAACACAGAGGACTGGGGTGACCTAGAGGTTCACCTACCACCACAACAGGGGGTCAGTGCTCATGTTACGACACTCCAGCCATTGTGGAAGTGTTGCCACTGAGAGAATATGATAATAAACATAGCGTCAGTGAGGGGCAGTGTCTGGCAGCCATCCAACGAGGGTGACGCTAAGTACCCGTGCACACGTCAGTCATGGCAACATTCTTCACTGGTGCACTTAGGGTACCAGTGCAAGTGGCCAAAAGAACACCGGGGCAAGGTTTGACTGATGATATGATGAGTGACATTATCTGGCTACCCCACACCACCAAGACATGTCGCTCAGCAAAACCATACAGGTGATGGAGCACGAGGAACCTACCGCACTCAATGTAAACATGAGAAGGCCAAAGACACAACACATACGGTAATGAAGAGACCAACACAGCGGCAACTGAGCAAAATATCGGAGGTGGCCGACTACTTCAAGGATTAATGGATATGATTCCAAGGTGGCGACCATCATCCACTCACTTGATGTAGTGCTGCCTACTTCTTCCTTCACCTTTATCAGTCTATTCCCATGTCTGCCCTCCTCGTTCCCTATTTCTCACCATCATCCACTCACTTGATGTAGTGCTGTCTACTTCTTTCTTCACCTTTATCAATTTCTTTTTGTGTCTGTCCTCCTCTCTTCCTATTTCTCCCATCTTTTCTGTCACTTTTTATTACTCCTCTTTCCTTTTCAGGTGGCTTTACATTGAGTGACAAGCCTAATGGTTTCCTGTAAGCCAGAACCATTTACAACGCTGGGTGGTAACCATATAACCAACCCATACGTGTTCCCTTCGTGTCAACAAGTGGGTTGGCGGAGGGTTAGTGCCCCTCCCCGTAAAACAACTAACTCAAAGACAAACCCCCACCCCTTACGGGATTATGACGTCTGGCGAGAGACAGATAGATAGATAGATAGATAGATAGATACTGGATAATGGTGTCTGGCGATAGATAGATAGATGGATAGATACGGGATAATGGTGTCTGGCGATAGATAGATACGGGATAATGGTGTCTGGCGATAGATAGCTAGAGCGATAGTGGCAGCTGGTACTTGTAGACACTGATCCACGACGTATTCTTCCTTGTTTTAAATTAGTGTATTATGCACAAACCATACATTGTCAACGACTTAACTATGGCAGATATAAATAACTATCTATCTATCCACCTATTGCCACACGCCTCAATCCCGCAAGGGGTGGCCACAAACAAATCCCTTCCATATCGCCCTGTCCCCAGCCATTTCACTGCCCTGTTCCCAGTTCACACCCACCTCTCTCATATACTTCTTCACTTCATCCCTCCATCTCATCCTTGGCCTTCCCCTCCCTCTCCCCCACTCCACCTCACTCATATAAACTCTCCTCGTCAGTCTCTCACTCTCCATCCTCTCCACATGACCAAACCACCTCAGTGTGTTTCTCCTAACGCTTCCTATCACATCCACATCCACACCACAACGCTCCTTCACTCCCTCATTTCTCAGTCTGTCTCTCCATGTAACTCCACATCCACCTCACTCACATACACTCTCCTCGTCAGTCTCTCACTCTCCATCCTCTCCACATGACCAAACCACCTCAGTGTGTTTCTCCTAACGCTTCCTATCACATCCACATCCACACCACAACGCTCCTTCACTTCCTCATTTGTCAGTCTGTCTCTCCATGTAACTCCACATGTTCCTCTCATTTTTTTTTTTAATGCAAGGAAGAAGGAACCAAAGGCCAGGAGCCGGGAAACCGTTCCTTCCAAGAAAAAAATAAAACAACACAAAGGACAGCCAAATACAAGATCCGTTCATTTCGAGATGCCTGGACACACTGCTTTAGAAAGACTGGAGATCATAGGAAGTAGGAAATACAGACAGAGGTAGACAGTTCCAGAGTTGACCTGTTGCATAAATGAAGGACTGCTCAAAGGATCCTAGTGAGTCACAGCACTTTCCCCTCCCTCTATAAACAACGATAATTACTACGAGGAAATTATAGTATGTAAAGACAGCGAGGAAAACTATTTAGTATGTGTTTGTTTATGTAGATGCATTTCTGATGGACTGATAAGTCTATAGGAAGTTGATGCATAAGAAGATGGAGGATCAGAGGTTTTTCACATCCCTCGGCCCCCTCTATTCTATTCTATCTATCTATAGCCCGACGCCCTAATCCCGCAAAGGGTGGCAGCAGACAAAACGCCTCCAAGTCGCTCTGTCACCCACCATTTGACTGACCTTCCCGCAGCTCACTCCCCTCCCTCATATACCTCTCAACTTCATCCCTCCACCTCATCTTAGGTCCCCCCCTTCCTCTCCATCCCTCCACATGCAGTATCAAAGAACTGATGAACAAAATCCTCGCTTACCTTTGTTCATCTCGGCAAGATGGGCAAGCTGTTGAAACACTATCAACACTGAGAATAGACACACAGCTCGAGCGTCCTCCTCCTCCCACGGTTAGAGGGTGACTGACGGGATTCGAAGCTTCTATGGTTCACCGAGCTCCAGTTCGAGATAAAATACTTGTTTTTATTATGCTAATTAATACTTATCTTTAATATTATTCCTATCTATATATCTATCTATAGCCAGACGCCGTCATCACATAAGGAGTGGCTAAAAACAAATCGCCTTCATGACGCCCTGTTCCCTGCCATGTCGCTGCCCTCCCCCGAACTTACACCTCCCTCTCATGTACATCTCTCCTCCATCCCTCCATCTCTTCCTCTGTCTCCCCCTCCCCCTCCCCGGCTCCACCTCATTCACATATATTCTCCTAGTTAGTCTCTCACCCTCCATACTCTGAATTTTGACCCCCTATCTCATATACCTCTCTCCTCCATCCCTCCATCTCTTCCTCGGTCTCCCCCTCCTTCTCCCCTCCTCACCTCACTCACATACACTTTCCTAGTTAGTCTCTCACCCTCCATTCTCCCCAACGCTAATTTAGTCGTCTGGGTTGATGATATTCACCTGAAATACCACACTTTTATTAATTGTGTTCACTGGCATGCATCCCAACCCCGACCATGGTGGTGGTGGTGGTGGTGGTGGTGGTGGTGTGGTGCTGGTGGTGGTGGTGGTGGTGGTGGTGTTGTGGTGGTGTGGTGGTGCTGGTGGTGGTGTTGTGGTGGTGTGGTGATGGTTGTATTGGTCTGGTGGTGTGGTGGTGGTGGTGGTGGTAGTGGTGGTGGTGGTGGTGGTGGTGGTGGTGGTGGTGGTAGTAGCAGTGGTGGTGGTGGTGGTGGTGGTGGTGGTGGTGGTGGTGGTGGTGGTGGTGGTGGTGGTGGTAGTAGCAGTGGTGGTGGTGGTGGTGGTGGTGGTGGTGTACCTGCCCATACATGCTACCTGCCCATCACCATACATGCTACCTACCCATCACCATACATGCTGCCTGCCCATCACCATACATGCTACCTGCCCATCACCATACATACTACCTGTCCATCACCATACATGCTGCCTGCCCATCACCATGCATGCTACCTGCCCATCACCATAGATACTACCTGCCCATCACCATACATGCTGCCTGCCCATCACCATGCATGCTACCTGCCCATCACCATAGATACTACCTGCCCATCACCATACATGCTGCCTGCCCATCACCATGCATGCTACCTGCCCATCGCCATAGATACTACCTGCCCATCACCATACATGCTGCCTGCCCATCACCATGCATGCTACCTGCCCATCACCATAGATACTACCTGCCCATCACCATACACGCTACCTACCCATCACCATACATGCTGCCTGCCCATACATGCTGCCTGCCCATCACCATACATGCTGCCTGCCCATCACCATACATGCTGCCTGCCCATTCATGCTGCCTGCCCATACATGCTGCCTGCCCATACATGCTGCCTGCCCATCACCATACATACTGCCTCCCATACATGCTGCCTGCCCATCACCATACATACTGCCTCCCATACATGCTGCCTGCCCATCACCATACATACTGCCTCCCATACATGCTACCTGCCCACACAGCCAGAGTTAGCATTCACCACCCAATTCCAAAGAAAGGAAGTTCATCTGACCCCTCTGATTACAGACCAATTGCTGTCACATCTTCTCTTGGTAAAGTATTGGAAACCGTAATTAACAAGCACATAGTTAAACATCTGGAATCCAACAACTTAATATACACAACTTAAAGATGTGTTTTTTTCCCCTACACTGGGTATGGATTTCTGTGGTGTATATGTAGTTTGTTTATATATTACGGTACTACTACTGATTATGATAGGGCTACTGCTGCTGTTGCTACTACTGCTACTGCAACTAATACTACTGCTACTACAGCTACTACTACTGCTGCTGCAACTGCTAATACTGCTACTACAACTACTACTACTACTGCTGCTACTGCTACCACTTTTTAAGAATAATACAACCAACAAATCACCTCCATCCATTTGGGAACTATATTGTGCAGCTCAGCACCAACCCTCATAAAACAGTTCACCATTTGGAGTTAACACTAACCATAATACAGTATGTCGGCCCCAAACACACCAACCACTGTCCTTACCAACCACCTGCTAAGTCTTTATCATCATTCATTCATTCATTCATCATCTAATCCAGTGTTGCCCTATGAAGAGCACAGGAGCCCGGGGCTAAGCAAGTTGATCCTGACATTTAAGATGAGAGTGACCAGCCTCACTCATCCCTGAGTGGCATTACTTGAGCAATAAACCCCAACCAACCCTTGGATATAAACCTGCACAGGCTGAGTCCGATTGGAGAGCCTGAATTGCTCACTAAACCACCAGGCGCCATAATTTGGTCATATGGTTACCACCCAGCGTAGTAAATGGTTTTCTGGTGTACAGGAAATCATGTGGCTTGTCACTCAGTATATAGTCACCCGTAGACAGAAGGAAGAGGAAAGAATGAAGGAGAAAAAGACATGAGGAAGGATGGAAAGAAGGAAGGAAGGGAGGAAAGGGCAGGCATCAGAGAGCAGCACTACATCGAGTGAGTGGATGGGGAGTGCCCCACCAACCACAAAAGACTTTAGTACTACTAGATTTTTTTTGTATTATAGTGTCAACAAAAACTTTAATCTATTGGAGTTGCTGGTCAGTGTGACTCAGCCACAGTAGCTTCGTAATCCATACCTACCAGAGAGACAGGCCTGAGGGCTGATGATTTGGTGCCCCTGAGGCATAGCAGTGCACACCTCACCAGGGAGTAGGACAGTTGACACCTCATCCAGGCCATAGCAGAACTCTTTACGTTGACGCTTCTTAGAAAGAATCTCTGCCAGTCTCGAGAGAACCTGTTCGCCTCTGGACCCATCCCACCTGATGTTGTGAACACAAGGGCAGCGAATCCACCGTGGTGCACAAGAAATGCACAAGCTAGATCCTTTCCTGTGCACCACGGTGGATTCACCGTGCAATATTCTCGCACAGTAAGAAAAAATCAGTTCACTTTTAAGAACACCGTACATAGAATGAACAAAATGTTAGTTTATGGAATACAGGAGTCTGCCACAATTCTCCATTCGGGGAAAAAATGATTAATAGCAATGAAACTTTATAAAGGACGTGTCATCAAAAAGGCGATCCGTAACATGGACTGTCAATGTTTAACAAGAGTCACAGACGCTATCTGACAGGAGCACAGTCTTGGCTTCACGTGCAACCCCCTCTTCTTCCCTAAGACTCGCCAGTTGTTACTCGTGCCCTGAGGTTGACTAGCACGAAAAATCTTGCATAAGGATGAAATAAACTGCTAAATCTGTCCTACGTTGTAGCTTTCCTGACTACGTGTAGACCACAACAGCCAGTCTCTCTCATCTTCCCTCACAAATACGCCAGATGTTACATTGTGCTCTTAGGTTGTCTGAAGAAGGAAAGCTGCTTAGGGATGGAGAAATAATATAGCTAAATATGTCCAAGACTAATATCCAGTATCACCTAACGTTTGTGCGAGTGGCAGAGTTTGATTAATAGTTATTAGGCATCTCTTGCTGTGGCCCTCCTTAGTCCCTGCTCCTTTACCCCCTTCCCTCCTTTCCTTCTCTCTCCCTCCCTCCATTTCTCTCTCCCTCCCTCGGCTTCCATCTTTCTCCATTCCCCCCTCCCTCCCTCCTCCCCCCTCCCTCCCTCCTCCCCCCTCCCTCCCTCCTCCCACCTCGCTCTCCTCTTCCACGTCGCTATTTTTGACAGCTGCCAATCTCACTCACGCTGGTAATTGTATACTGTTTTCCTCTAAGCATCAAGCTCTGTTCGAATCATCCTCTTTCTTGGTTCCTCGATATTTTGGCTACGAAATTCCCTATATCAGCGTCCTCAATCGGTAGAGAGTTGGCCTGCAGTCCTGACTGACCCGGGTTCAAATCCCGCTGAGGCAGGGAACAGTTTAAGGATTTGAATTTCAGAAAAATCAGACTTTACTGATCTACCAGAAGGCCCGCCGACATGTAAAAATACCCCCGCTAATACAAATACACCAGTCCTGTATGAGACAGCCCTAGCATGTTTTCAGTATGGACGGTGGGTGTTAGCGCCGAAGTGGTGACATGTAGAGGTGTGCGGTACGTAGGAGGACTACTGGGCCTTGAAAGCAGGCTGTGATGCCTATGCCCAGAGTCGGTCACATAAAAGAAATAAATAAAAAATAAACCCAAGGCACCTGTAATATTAAAGCCATCATGCTCACCGATTTATGTCTTATGACGCATTGTTCACGCCGTCACTAAGATTTTATTTAGAAACTTTTCGAACTGGAGTTCTGATATATACTTTATAGTCTAAAGGCCCTTCCACACGAGAGGCAAATGCACGACGGGCAAACACTGTTACCAAGTCTGTAAAAGGTATCTGGGTCCATTCTCATAGTGGTTAAAGTCACGGTGATGGCCATCTTCTAGTTCGCGTAAAAATGTCACGTGACTTCCCAATGTTGTTCTATTCTCCAACCACTTTTTACACCATTGTTTCTTCTGTCTACTCTCCTTTTTCTTCATGCACATGGCAATAATTATAGTACACAGCTATACGTTTAGCTTTAATTGTCCTGCGACAATTCTTACTTCCCATGTTGTCGTACTGCACTGTTATGCGGAGCACCAAGTGTAGGCCACTGCCCGACGTTGCCTGATGTTCACCACAGCTCTGACTGCACTCTGCCGTCTGGTCCAACTCAAGAGGTGCGCCTAGTTATGGCCAATGCCTACCCGGGACTGGTTGATCTGGCAACACTTAAAAAGAGAGAGAATTACACTCGGTGGCCAGTGCCCGTCGGGCATTTGCCTCTCGTGTGGAAGGGCCTTTAGATATAGCCTTCATTAACCCCTTCTATATTTATTCAGGCAGAGAAGAAGGAACTAAAGGCCAGAAGCCGGCAAGCCTGTTACAATATTAAAAGCCAAATAAAGTTAAATAATTTTGAGAGATGTAAACTAGAAAATGTCAAGAGTTTTAATAGATTATTTTGCCAAGATTGAGCCTCATCTTACTACAGGGCAAATTTTTTCACTTTATAGAAACACCGTGAAGGTTTAGTCTCAAAAAATCGTCCCCCATCTGAAAATTAGGAGTATTAACATTACTTAATCTCCATGTTTAAGTTTGTAAGTTCGTAAGTTTTTCTGCATTTCAAAAGTTTAAGACCTCAAACTGCATTGACAGCTTGTATACCCTCCCCGGGAAAAGGTTATGGAGTTGAAATTATACTTATTAACAGTGACACCAGTTTTATTATACTCTAACATGCTGACAGGCAGTGGTGGCAACAACATCCACGCTCCTGTAGTGCTGCCTACTTCTATTTTCTGTCTCGGTCCTCCTCTTCCTGCATCATACATTCTTCCTGTCCATCATTCTACCCACTTCAGGTGAGTGCATCGCTTAACAAGCCCATGGTTCCCTGTTACCCAGAAAACCATATGCAACGCTGAGTGGTAACCATACAGCTACATAACATGGCGATGTACAGCAGACTATGATGCCCCTGTTATAAAAAAAAAAAACAGGCATTTACCCTGGAAACAAACAGATACTCTTCCCCACGCCTCGCTATGGCGGGGCGTCGTCTGCTGCAGAGGAGTATCACCACTGCATGGGACAGTCATGTCTCACAGGAATTACTCAACCCGCCAGACATACAATATTCCTCAAATCAGGCGCCCCTTCTGTAAGTGACAACAGTTTTAAGTCTGCATAGGTCAAAGAAAGTGAAAGAACAGTATTGGTTTACTAAGTTAATACAATACATTCACACCCACTACACGTAAAACTTCATTAACAGAGTGACAGTGTAATGTGTACAGTATATGATACCTTATAATCTACTCCACATAGCTAAATAAAAATAGCTGATAAGTCCAGGAATTCTCAATATCTTCCAAAATATTTTCTGGCCATACTTTACTACTTTCTCCAGTTAACGTTGTTCGCTTTTCCTCTATTTCCTATGTCCGTAGCAATTTCTTATATCTTCCACTTTCTATCCCACCATACTTTCTATATTCACATTTTTTCAATACCCATACGACTTAATGTTTTCACAAGGATTTTTATGGCCATATGTTAGTAAAATTTCACTGCACTATAGGCGCCTTCCTCAGCCTTCTCTGCTCCCACAAACTGCTGCTGTCTGCGGCTGCGGTAGGCCACTTGCCGAGATGTTAACATCGGTAGTCTGGAATTCTTGAAGTACACGGTATGAGAGGGGCGAGAGAGAGATGAGGTGGGGATGTGTGTCCGTGAGTGCTGTGTGCCGGCTACTGCTTTTACCGAGACCTCTCACCCATCCAGGTCGCGTTGGTTTGACAGTGACATCGTCCACTCACCAGTCTTCTGAACTCGACTGAGCAACCATGTGGAGTTTAAAGCATTATTAATACAGTTTGGTAAAATGTAATGTGTAATATGTTTCAGACATTCAGCCACTCGTTCCTCTCAGCCGTACTCCTTCTTACGAGTTGAATATGAATGATAACTCTGAAAACTATATCTATTCGATCCCAGACTAAGCAATAACAATTAAATTTTGCAAACAGTGAACGAAATATATACTGAATGAAGAAACCACTCGTTGCACGAGGTACATAAGAATTAGCTTAGTTCTACACAAGTAATACGAAAGTTTTTAGGAATTTAATGTCATGACGTAGTCAAGACAAACTACCCTGCAGGGGCGGTTGCTTGGCTCCAGTTGTAGTCTGCTCAGCTAGACACTGCGGGATTAACAAACCAATACAGGTTAAAGTTTTTTTCTCGTCAAGAAGTTAACGACTTTAACCCTTCCAGAGCGACACTGGCTGATTTAATTGATCAAAACCCTATTCAGTCCGAGATGACGGATGGGAAAAAATGCAGACTAATACTGCAGGTACCAAAACAATGGAGGCAGTAATTAAGTGTAGTGAAGAGTCAACATTGTGCCAGCCACCGACCCAATATGGTGGACAAAAGGCGAGTGTGGGAGTTAAAAGGTCAGGGTGTAGGAGAGAATATGGTGGAAAAATAAATGCTGGGAGAACAGAAATGAATATCATTACTTAAAGCACACACACCAAGGTTCATTATCGAACAGACCAACAGCAGTACAACTTGAACTGAACAAGCTATCATATTGTAGCCAAGAAAAACTATTTTCAATACCTTAATGTAAAATTGCTTATATATCTAACTAACCCCGTTGTCAGTCCTTAATCTTGCAGTTTAAAGCCACTGCTCCACGATATGGAAAAATACAGGGGACAAGGGAAGGGGCTATGCTGCACCGCGCCTCTCATCACTACTAGCCAATTCCCACCAAACCGTACCCACTCCCTGGATGACCTACCCCACTCGTCGTTATTGCTACAGCCCAGCACTTTCCTACGAACAACCCCCAAAACAAAAACCACCTCCCTCTATATGTGGCTGTCGTAACAATGATTAATATATACATAAACATTTCAGCTGTACACATGAATTAAATGCAGATTTACAAATATTCAACCACCAGTGTCACTCAGATCACTCCTATCACCTATTCTTAAAACTATCACTATCAAATTTAAGTCCAAAATAAAGCTGTACAAGTAGTAAATATAGAACATACCTCCATAAATGGTTAATATCCGACTACCACCTTCCCACTAGATACATCAAGCTTTAGTTCAACGGCTGGATCCACTGTCGATGTCCTCTAACATCAGTCACTAATTTCTCCAACTTACTCCCTCACGTATGGACTCTGGTCTAGCGCCGTGCAAGGTTATTCACGTCCTATTGCTCCTGGTTAACTAACTAATTTCATGCAGGTTTATTTCACCTCGACTCTGAATGAAGCACCACAGCTTCACGAAAGCATGAATATCAGTATGAAGTACTCGACTCCACGGAGGAGAAAAGATACGGAGTAACGAGTCAACGTTAAAACTGCGAGGCCATTACCTTCACGCCATCTAGTGCACAAGCGAGATAAGGCAGAACGGGATATAAGAGAACGGTTACGGGGTAGACTATGTTTAGATTATGAATCGGGAATATATAAGCCTTCCACGTGACACTAAGTTAGTCTTAAATAATTATATTGTGCATGAGCATCCTTCACCATTGATAACATGAGGCTGGTGAATAGTGTCCCATATAACGTATTTTGAGACAAAGATTCATTCCAGTGATAAAAGTCTTTGATCCGTAATATACTGGATGTATTAATAATACAGACAAGAATATTATAGTGTATTTATTGAGTATATAGATGTACATGTTAGGTTACATTATTATCCCGGAAACATTCACACGGCCAACACAAACCCATAGCCGTTTGTTGTGTTAGCTCTGTTAATCCTAAGTATCAGGTGGATTGGAC
>NW_027642275.1:122500-130000 GCF_032717465.1 Coenobita brevimanus | reverse complement strand
GTGTACCGATGGAAAAGACAGGAGACAATCAGGGCAGAGATTAGCTGGATATTGGAAGACTGTGACAGCGATGGAAAAGACAGGAGACAGTGACAGCGATGGCAAAGACAGGAGACAGTGACAGCGATGGAAAAGACAGGAGACAATCAGGGCAGAGATTAGCTGGATATTGGAAGACTGTGACAGCTGTGTCCAACTTTATCTTGTTTGGTGTGTTTAGTCATTTCAGTTGTGTTAACATTGCAGTGACATGGTACAGTACAGTACATGGTACAGTACAGTACAGTACATGGTACAGTACAGTACATGGTACAGTACAGTACAGTACATGGTACAGTACAGTACATGGTACAGTACAGTACAGTACATGGTACAGTACAGTACAATACATGGTACAGTACAGTACATGGTACAGTACAGTACAGTACATGGTACAGTACAGTACATGGTACAGTACAGTACAATACATGGTACAGTACAGGACAGTACATGGTACAGTACAGGACAGTACATGGTACAGTACAGGACAGTACATGGTACAGTACAGTACATGGTACAGTACAGGACAGTACATGGTACAGTACAGTACATGGTACAGTACAGGACAGTACATGGTACAGTACAGTACATGGTACAGTACAGGACAGTACATGGTACAGTACAGTACATGGTACAGTACAGTACATGGTCAGACTTCCTGGCTTTTCCATCGACAACTTCAGCAGTAAAATTGTGTAGTTTGTGTACACGTGAAAGTTGAGATGTACTGCAGTGCCACATATTACACTGCCGTAGTATACTTAGTGCCAGTGCCTGCAGTGTTACATACTTAGGGCCAGTGCCTGCAGTGCCACATATTACACTGCCGTAGTTTAGGATACTTAGTGCCAGTGCCTGCAGTGCCACATATTACACTGCCGTAGTTTAGGATAGTTAGGGCCAGTGCCTGCAGTGCCACATATTACACTGCCGTAGTATACTTAGTGCCAGTGCCTGCAGTGCCACATATTACACTGCCGTAGTATACTTAGTGCCAGTGCCTGCAGTGCCACATATTACACTGCCGTAGTATACTTAGTGCCAGTGCCTGCAGTGCCACATATTACACTGCCGTAGTATACTTAGTGCCAGTGCCTGCAGTGCCACATATTACACTGCCGTAGTATACTTAGTGCCAGTGCCTGCAGTGCCACATATTACACTGCCGTAGTATACTTAGTGCTAGTGCCTGCAGTGCCACATATTACACTGCCGTAGTATACTTAGTGCCAGTGCCTGCAGTGCCACATATTACACTGCCGTAGTATACTTAGTGCCAGTGCCTGCAGTGCCACATATTACACTGCCGTAGTATACTTAGGGCCAGTGCCTGCAGTGCCACATATTACACTGCCGTAGTATACTTAGTGCCAGTGCCTGCAGTGCCACATATTACACTGCCGTAGTATACTTAGGGCCAGTGCCTGCAGTGCCACATATTACACTGCCGTAGTATACTTAGGGCCAGTGCCTGCAGTGCCACATATTACACTGCCGTAGTATACTTAGGGCCAGTGCCTGCAGTGCCACATATTACACTGCCGTAGTATACTTAGTGTCAGTGCCTGCAGTGCCACATATTACACTGCCGTAGTATACTTAGTGCCAGTGCCTGCAGTGCCACATATTACACTGCCGTAGTATACTTAGTGCCAGTGCCTGCAGTGCCACATATTACACTGCCGTAGTATACTTAGTGCCAGTGCCTGCAGTGCCACATATTACACTGCCGTAGTATACTTAGTGTCAGTGCCTGCAGTGCCACATATTACACTGCCGTAGTATACTTAGGGCCAGTGCCTGCACTATGATGTGTCGAGTGTCTTTGTCAAAGCCATCTTTTATCCTGTTAATATACACTAATATGACCAGTACTTTTTGTTAAGGTCATTTACATGCTCATCAAAGATCATGTAACAATCCATATATACCTAAGTTTTGTACATCAGTGCTGGCTTGAACTGCTGTGTCTCCAAATCCAAAAGTAGTGTTAGTTGGTAGTGTTAGGTTGTAGTGTTAGGTGGTATTAGCAATCCATATATATACCTAAGGCTTGTACATCAGTGCTGGCTTGAACTGCTGTGTCGCCAAATCCAACAGCAGTGTTAGGTGGTAGTGTTAGGTGGTATTAGCAATCCATATATATATACCTAAGTTTTGTACATCAGTGCTGGCTTGAACTGCTGTGTCGCCAAATCCAACAGTAGTGTTAGGTGGTATTAGTGAGATCATTGGCCTGCACCTAAAAAGATACATTGCGTTTTACTGGTATTTAGGAGAAGACCGTTTATAATGAAATATTCCCTGGCTATATTCAGTGTTTGCTCTGCTTTGTGCAATATATCCTGGAGAGAATCTAGTTTGCCACTGTGAAGCAACTGAGTGTCATCAGCATATTGCACTAACACACAGTCGTTAAGATTTGCTGAGAGATCGTTGACATAGTTACTGAATAGTATAGGACCAAGAACTGAGCCTTGGGGTACCCCATAGGTGACATTGGATTTGGAGGATTTGATGTTTTGGATGTAGATTGTGTTCTGTCATTAAGGCAGCTGTCAAAGCAGAAGTTATCAACACTGGCTTTACTGAGTTTATTGAGCAGAATGGAATGGTTGACACTATCGAAAGCTTTTGATTGATCACAGAGGGTTAAAAGTGATATGTGTTTATTATCCATGTTATGGTAGATAGTATCAGGTTAACATATCAACCTGTTCATTTACATTGTCAGTATCCAGAACAGTATTTATTGGTTTCATTTAGTAGGTGGCAACATAGTACATCATTGCTATAGGGTTTCAGGTCAGGGAAGGTTTGAATAGTAGGTGCACGTTTAGGCTGACTTATATTTGTGGTTACAAAGTCGTGCTTACCTATGATATGTGGCTCAACATTGCTATGAGTTATTTTCTCAGGACTGTTAGTTATAATTATATCAAGAAGAGTATCAGAGGTAGCAGTGATTCGTGTAGGCTTATTAACTACTTGTGTCAGTTTAGTATTGGAGAGAGAGAGAGAGAGAGAGAGAGAGAGGAGGAGACGAATGGAGAGAGGAAGGGTAGTAAAAGAATGCAGAAGTGGGATTAAGAAAGATAAAAATGTATATGCGTAGGGAGAACGACGAGAAAAGGAAAGAAAAATAGAATGGAGAGGGAGAAGGAAGGGAAGAACAGCAGAGAGAATGGAGGAAAGAAAAGTAACAAGGAGAGAGAGAGAGAGAGAGAGAGAGAGAGTAGACAGGGAGGCGCCGCGGAGCTAAATAACCAACATTAACACCCTCCCTCTGATATGTGGTAACTGAAGTGGCTACCGTGGGCGTGGGTGTGGCGTTGTTGTGCTCTAGTGTTGTGGGTCGAGGGAGACAGCAAGGCGCCATCTTGGGGGCGGAGCTTACAAGATAGAAAACTGTAAACAATTGAGAGGAACTTGTGTATATTCATTTCACTGTGTATATTCAGCTTATTCTTTTTTTTTTTTTCGCCTTTTGTTCTCTGGTTCTGTTCTAGCGCTGGCGCATTGTTAAAGGCTGTTTATATGTCTTATTGGCGGTGATGGTGTACAGGGTAGTGCGGGTGCCATAGCCAGAGTCACAGACTGTGTTGAGTGTGGTGCAGACCAAGGATGACATTGAGGAAATCAGAATAAAAAATGAGAGAGAGAGAGAGAGAGAGAGAGAGAGAGAGAGAGAGAGAGAGAGAGAGAGAGAGAGAGAGAGAGAAGGGCAATTAAGGAGGCAAAACAAGGGAGGTAGGGATGGACGGGGAAAAACATAACTGGGTACAGAGAAAGGTAGTTGAGGAAGCAGGCAGTGACGTAGGAGGGAAGACAGGCGGAGAAAAAGGCAGGCACGTAAGCAGGTGGAAAGTGAGAGGCAGGCAGGTTGGCAGGCAGGTAGGCAAGCAGGCAGGTAGGTAGGTAGGTAGGGGAAAAGGCAGACAGGTGAGCAGAAAGTGAAAGGCAGAGTGATTGGTGGGTGGATGGGTGAGGTAGAGAGAGAAACAGAGGGAGAGAAAAGGAAAATTTGAGTGTGTGTGTATGTGTGTGTGTGTGTGTGTGTGTGTGTGTGTGTGTGTGTGTGTGTTTCAATATGTATGTATGTCATTGTGTGTGTGTGTGTGTGTGTGTGTGTGTGTTTCTATATGTATGTATGTCATTGTGTGTGTATGTGTGTGTGTGTGTGTGTGTGTGTGTGTGTGTGTGTGTGTGTGTGTGTGTGTGTGTGTGTGTGTGTGTGTGTGTGTGTGTGTGTGTTTCAATATGTATGTATGTCATTGTGTGTGTATGTGTTTGTGTGTGTGTATCTGTGTGTGTTTCTATATGTATGTATGTCACTGTGTGTGTAGTGTGTGTGTGTGTGTGTGTGTGTGTGTGTGTGTGTGTGTGTGTGTGTGTGTGTGTGTGTGTGTTTCTATATGTATGTATGTCATTGTGTGTGTGTGTGTGTGTGTGTTTCTATATGTATGTATGTCACTGTGTGTGTAGTGTGTGTGTGTGTGTGTGTGTGTGTGTGTGTGTTTCTATATGTATGTATATCATTGTGTGTGTGTGTGTGTGTGTGTGTGTGTGTGTGTGTGTGTGTGTGTGTGTGTGTGTGTGTGTGTGTGTGTGTGTGTGGGTGGGTGAATGTGCTGTGTGGATGGAGGGGGGTGGAGGTGAATGGTTTGATTTGGTTGCTGTGTGTGTGTGTGTGTGTGTGTGTGTGTGTGTGTGTGTGTGTGTGTGTGTGTGTGTGTGTGTGTGTGTTCTTACCTAATTGTATCTTTCAAGGAATGAGTCAAGCTCGTACTGTCCCGTGTCTTAAACCATATTTATCGTACATATCCTTAAATTTGTGAATTGTTTTGGCACACACTATTTCATTCGGTAGTGCATTCCACTGATCAATTGCTCTGTTTGGGAAACTGAATTTCCTTACGTCTTTATCGCCTCTCTTCTTATGCAGTTTTTTGCAGTGTCCTCTTGCTGATGCTTCTCCATATGTTAAGTAATCATTTATGTCTATTTTCTCCTTTCCTGATATGCATTTATATAGCATTATCATGTCACCTCTTTTCCTTCTCTCCTGTAGTGTTGGTAGATTCAGTTTATTTAGTCTTTCTTCGTAGCTTAGATCCCTTAAGCTTGGTATCCATCTTGTAGCGGCCCTTTGTACTTTTTCAATCTTGTCTATGTGTTTTTTGAGATGAGGACTCCAGACTACTGATGCATATTCCAGGGTTGGTCTAATGAATGATGTTATTATTCTTCTTAGCATGTCTTCATTTATGTATGTGAATGCTATTCTCATATTTGCAAGCAGTGTATACATGTTCCGTACCTTCTCACTGATGTGGTCAGCCGGAGATAGTCTGTTATTGATAATCACACCTAGGTCCTTCTCCCTTCCTGATATGTGTAGGGTTGACCTTCCTAACTTATAATCCCAATCTGGTCTTTTCCCACATTTACCAAACTTAATTACATGACACTTGTCCACATTAAATTCCATTTGCCAGTATTGCTCCACTGTGTGTGTGGGGGGGCGGGGGGAGAAGCAACCAGAGGCCAGTGACTCTCTATGTTGTAGGAACAGTTCCATTCCTTTGGCTGAAAACTATGTAGTATTAACTCAGACTTTTCCACCCACAGAAGTTCAGGCCCCTGGATCTGCGGCCCAAGAAGACCCGTGCCATCTGATGCAGCCTGACGGTGGCAGATGAAGCGCCTCACACCTAAGATATCAAGAGGTGAATGTCCCAACCCGCAGGTATGTCGTCAAGGCATAAATAACGTCGGAATGTTTATTTTTTAACCCCCACTGAACAGTTTTTAATTCCCCCTGAAGAGTTAAATGACTGCAACTGTGTGAGAATGTTAGATGTCTGAGCAATTGTGTGAGAATGTTAGATGTCTGAGCAATTGTGTGAGAATGTTAGATGTCTGAGCAACTGTGTGAGAATGTTAGATGTCTGAGCAATTGTGTGAGAATGTTAGATGTCTGAGCAACTGTGTGAGAATGTTAGATGTCTGAGCAACTGTGTGAGAATGTTAGATGTCTGAGCAACTGTGTGAGAATGTTAGATGTCTGAGCAACTGTGTGAGAATGTTAGATGTCTGAGCAATTGTGTGAGAATGTTAGAGGACTGCAGTTGTGTAAGAATGTTAGATGTCTGAGCAACTGTGTAAGAATGTTAGATGATTGCAGTTGTGTAAGAATTATGTGTATCTCTTGTCATTTTTTATCCCACAGTGAAAAATAAAATATCCATCATGTGGAATATAAGTTTTATACCCACAGTCATACCACAAGTGGCTTTTGCAGACTTAACACATCTCTGTGATTCACTCTCATTGCATCTCAGTATCCTTTTGTATGTAAGTAATCTATCTATCTGTCTATCTATTGCCAGACGCCCCAATCCCGTAAGGGGTGGCTACAAACAAATCGCCTCCATGTCGCCCTGTCCCCCACCTTTTCACTGCCCTGCTCCCAGCTCACATCCCCCTCTCATATACCTCTCTACTCCATCCCTCCATCTCATCCTTGGTTTCCTCCTTCCTCTTCCCCTAATAAATAAAATGATGCAGGAGAATACTGAGTTGCAAAAAGGAAGCTAAATCACTAACAAAAAGGAGCTTCAGTGCCTGCCATACAACTTATAATGTGGCCTCTTGTAGGTTGTGCCATCCACTCGTGTGATAGTTTTCTTTGCTGTTTACATCTTACGCTTATAGATTAGTCACTTACAGGAGCAGCCTAGCATGGACTAACCTACCTTAAGTTTTCCCTTCATATGCATGTTTGTTGTTGTCTGTCTATCTATCTATTGCTAGACACCTTAATCCCGTAAGGGGTGGCCACAAACAAATCACCTCCATGTTGCCCTGTCCCCCACCATTTCATTGCCCTGCTCCCAGCTCACACAGCCTTTTGCAGTTAAGTTTGCATGTTCATATTTACGTTCTTTGTTCTTGCAGGTTTTTGTAGTACACTTTCATGTTCTTTATGTGCTGTGTTCTGTCGGTGTCATATCCTGTGTTTATATGCTTGTGTCTGCCTCCATCTTCTGTTATGTTCTTTATGTGCTGTGTTCTGCTAGTTTATGTGCTTTTGTCTGCCAACCTTCTTCAGTTATCCTCTGTTATATTCTTCTCTTGACTCAGTGCTTAGCCAGTTTTATAAATCATGGCCTGTATTCTCGTCAGTTATGGCAGCTCCCTAACACATCTTCCCAAGCAATTTATTTATTTTTTTTTTAAATAACAGAACAGAGGAAGGAAAAACGAATAAAAAAAAATAATCCATACACCAGATTACTGGTGTCCTCTGTTCATAAAATATCTGTAACAGTTGGACTTGAACAGTTGTGGGTTGAAGTTTGGAGGGAAACAACTCTGGGGAAGTGAGTTCCAGAGAGATGCAGTTCGGGGAATGAAAGAATTCTGATAGGCAGAAGTTGTGCAATATGGCTGAGTGAC
>NW_027642275.1:112500-117500 GCF_032717465.1 Coenobita brevimanus | reverse complement strand
TAATAATACCAATGATGATGATGATGATGATGATGATACAAATGATAATAATAATAATAATAATAATAATAATAATAATGATGATGATGATGATGATACGAATGATAATAATAATAATAATAATAATAATAATGATGATGATGATGATGATGATACGAATGATAATAATAATAATAATAATAATAATGATGATGATGATGATGATACAAATGATAATAATAATAATAATAATGATGATGATGATGATACAAATGATAATAATAATAATAATAATAATAATAACAATAATAATAATAATGATGATGATGATACAAATGATAATAATAATAATAATAATAATAATAATAATAATAATGATGATGATGATACAAATGATAATAATAATAATGATAATAATAATAATAATGATGATGATGATGATGATGATACAAATGATAATAACAATAATAATAATAATAATAATAATAATAATGATGATGATGATACAAATGATAATAATAATAATAATAATAATAATAATAATAATAACAATAATAATAATGATGATGATGATGATGATACAAATGATAATAATAATAATAATAATAATAATAATAACAATAATAATAATGATGATGATGATGATACAAATGATAATAATAATAATAATAATAATAATAATAATAATAACAATAATAATAATGATGATGATGATGATACAAATGATAATAATAATAATAATAATAATAATAATAATAATAAAAATCGAACCAACGTGCCTAAGGAAAAGAACCAAAAAAGGAAGGCTCTCCCCCACCCACCACACCCACCCAGGAAAAAAGGCAGGAAAAAGACAGGAAAAAGACAGGAAAAAGACAGGAAAAATGGAATGAAAATTATATAGGAAAGGAAGAAGTGAAAATGAGAGAGAGAGAGAGAGAGAGAGAGAGAGAGAGAGAGAGAGAGAGGAAGGGAGGTAAGGGTGAGGGAGGGGAAGGGAGGTGAGGGTGAGAGAGGGGAAGGGATGTAAGAGGGAGGGGAAGGTGGGTGAGGGAGAGCCAGGAGGGACGTATAGAATGAAGACATATCCTGCTTCTGGGCTGGGGGAGGGGGAGGGAGGGAGGGGAGGGGGAGGTAGCAGGTTAGGGAAAGGGGGAGGGGAAGGTAGCAGGGGAGGGGAAGGGGAAGGTTGGAGAGAGAGAGAGAGAGAGAGAGAGAGAGAGAGAGAGAGGGGGGGTAAGGTAAATGTGAGAAAGTGTGAAACAGAAGCAGATGTGATGGTAATTTTGGACCACACACACACACACACACACACACATACACACACATACACACACACACACACACACACACACACACACACATACACACACACACACACACACACACACATACACACACACACACACACATACACACACACACACACACATACACACACACACACACACACACACACACACATACACACACACACACACACACACACACACACACACACACACACACACACACACACACACACACACAGCACGGCACAAAACGCCAGCGAATTTTTTTTCTCTCTCTCTAATATGATGGTAGTCACGAAGAAGTGCTGTGGAAAGTTGAACAGCCTTAATAATTCTCTCTCTCTCTCTCTCTCTCTCTCTCTCTCTCTCTAATATGATGGTAGTCACGAAGAAGTGCCGTGGAAAGTTGTACAGCTTTAGTAATTCTCTCTCTCTCTCTCTCTCTCTCTCTCTCTCTCACCTTGCACTAGTTCCCTGGTCACATCGCTCCCCTCGCTGTCTCTCTCCAATAGCACTTCACTAAAACACTTCCTTCGTCTTCCAATATTCCTCTTCTCTTCACAGGCGGAAAAACACAGAAAAAAACACGGCCAAACACCCAGCCGCTGCCACTACAAGTGCCACAGATCTGGGTTGACTGATAATATTCCTTTTCGTCTCCACACACGCGCTAAAACACAGAAAAACACACGAGAAAAACTCTTGTAATATTTCTGTTCCCTTTACAAGCACAAAAAAACACGGAAAAACACACACACACTCCCCCTGCAAGTCACACAGATCTGGGTTCCACTGTTACATACTCCTTTTCGTCTCTACACGCCCGCAAAATAATAATAATAATAATAAAAATAATAATAATAATAAACACGAGCGTTCATCAATCACCCTCCCTCCACAAGATAGCAACTCATACTGCCCCAAACAGCAGCTCATAGCCAGCGTCTCTCTCCCGGTGAGTTTCCAATCAGTATTTTCAAAGTTTTAAATAAAGCATAAGAAAAACAATAGCGAGGCCTTTCCTGTTTCTCAATATACAAAATTTTATCATCTTTTCTTTCTATATAAATTTTGTCTTGAAAAAAATGGGGTTAGTTTTGGAAAATGGGTTTAAAATTAATTGATGGTAACTGAGTACATATTTCACGGCGTCATAATACTACCCCCCCTCATAGCAATCCCGCCAAATCTCGAACTTAATGAGGCCTAAATACACCTCCTAATTACACCTATAGTGCTAATTGGGGCTTAATTATATCTTCTGATTAATTAGTTCACTTGAGAATAATGAAAGAAAGATACAGGATTTGAATTAAATATATTAGAGAGTTTGAATTATTTATACGCAACCTCGACCAGGCATCCAGATTTCACGAGTCTTTCCCCACCCCCCAACAAGCTCTCCTACTTCCCTCCACCCCCTCCCTCTCCTTCTCTCCACCTTACCTTCCCTCCACCCCCTCCCTCCATACCTTCCCTCCTCCCCTTCCCTCCCTTCTTCCTCCTCCCAATTTCTACACAGTAACCGATCTTATGATACGGACGATTTAAATGTTCAGATATTTAAACAGAAAACCGTTTACAATAATTTAACACCCAACGGAAGAATGGTTTGAATTTTGATTTGCTTTCGTCGACATATCTCTCTCTCTCTCTCTCTCTCTCTCTCTCTCTCTCTCTCTCTCTCTCTCTCTCTCTCTCTCTCTCTCTCTCCTTTGTCTTTCAGTTTTAACATACAAAATAGATTCTCTCTCTCTCTCTCTCTCTCTCTCTCTCTCTCTCTCTCTCTCTCTCTCCACACACAGCCTTGTCCACCAACTCAAGTCCCTAACGCCTTTCCCTAAGCGATTTATTTTGTTTTTTACACTTTTACTGCCCTATTCATTGTTATACAAATCCCTAACACCTCATCCTAAGCGATTTATTTTGCTTATTACCCTTTACTGCTTTTTCATTGCTATATAAATCCCTAACGCCTCGTCCTAAGCGATTTATTTTCCTTGTTACACTTTGTAGCCCAATTCATTGTTATAAAAATCCCTAACACCTTTTCCTAAGCGATTTATTTTGCTTTGTACACTCTACTGCCCTATTCATTGTTATATAAATCCCTAACACCTCTTCCTAAGCGATTTATTTTGCTTTTTACACGTAACTGTCCTATTCATTTTTATATAAAGCCTAACACCTTTTCCTAAGCCATTTATTTTGCTTATTACACCTTACTGCCCTATTCATTGTTATATAAATCCCTAACACCTCTTCCTAAGTGATTTATTTTTCTTCCTATTCCTTAACACTGAATTATAATCTCTTTATTTTCGTCCTCTTTCCTTCCCATACCTTCTTCCTCTCTCTCTCTCTCTCTCTCTCTCTCTCTCTCTCTCTCTCTCTCACATTTCCTTCCCTGTTTTATCTCTCTCCGCATCCTCCCTCTTCCCCTCCCTCCCCTCCCCCTCCTCCCGCTGACCCGTACCCCGCACCCACCCGTAGCTCGTTAGGGTCATCGCTAATTAGGTCCGTAGTTAGCTAGTTATGAACCTGCGCCTCCAACCACCTCGTTAGATGGTTAGCCTGATGTGTGTGTGTGTGTGTGTGTGTGTGTGTGTGTGTGTGTGTTTGTGTGTGGACTTGAAATCCCTCCCTCAGTCTCTCTCTCCCTCTCTCTCTCTCTCTCTCTCTCTCTCTCTCTCTCTCTCTCTCATTTTTCTTTTCTCTCCGTCATCTTCCTCTCCTTTACCTCCTCTCTCTCTCTCTCTCTCTCTCTCTCTCTCTCTCTCTCTCTCCGTCATCTTCCTCTCCTTTACCTCCTATCTCTCTCTCTCTCTCTCTCTCTCTCTCTCTCTCTCTCTCTCTCTCTCTCTCATTTTTCTTTTCTCTCCGTCATCTTCCTCTCCTTTACCTCCTCTCTCCCTCTCTCTCTCTCTCTCTCTCTCTCTCTCCGTCATCTTCCTCTCCTTTACCTCCTCTCTCTCTCTCTCTCTCTCTCTCTCTCTCTCTCTCTCTCTCTCTCATTTTTCTTTTCTCTCCGTCATCTTCCTCTCCTTTACCTCCTCTCTCCCTCTCTCTCTCTCTCTCTCTCTCTCTCTCTCTCTCTCTCTCTCTCTCTCTCTCTCTCAGCTTATATCACGTGGCTCAGTGGCAGAAAGACAATGCTACGGCTCTACATCCTTTCCATAGCACTTCTTCGTGACTAGCATTCAGGAGAGAGAGAGAGAGGGCAATTTTAGGCCAAGTTAAAGTGAACAGGATATACCAGGGTAGTATTTTCGTCCGTAAAGCTCCCTAACACCTTTTCCTTTGCGAGTTATTTTTGGATAAGGCTGGTTAATTCTCCTTTTGAGTGTTAAAGAGAAGAGGACAGTAAGGTGTAATGAAATAAATCGCTTAGGAAAAGGTGTTAGGGAGCTTCCATATCCGACGAGAGAGAGAGAGAGAGAGAGAGAGAGGGTGAGCAGGAGAGGGGGGAGGGAGAGAGAGAGAGAGAGGAAGAGGGGGAGAAAGAGAGAGAAAGGGAAGCAAAGGGGAAGGGAGAGAGAGAGAGAGAGAGAGAGAGATGGGAGGAAAGATAGGACCCCCCTCCTCGCCGTTTTTCCCTCCGTTCCTCCTCTTCCTCCTCTTCCTCCTCCTCCTCCTCATCATCATCATCACTGTCATTATACTTTTCATTTATCGTCCACTCACTTGATGTAGTGCTGCCTACTTCTTCACCTTTATCATTCTTCTTCT